>NC_090651.1:5209983-5254983 GCF_040937935.1 Hyperolius riggenbachi
TACATGCTCCCCAAACAGATTCTCGTACACCGTGATCCCCTCCGCTCGTCTCTGTTCTGATTTCTCTGTTCTGTCGACTCTCTACCAGCTCAGTTCCACGTACTTGGTCTCCCCCGAATGTCCTTTTCATCACAGCCCTTCAAGGATTTACACTTTTAACTAATACTACGCAGATCTTCTTTATAACTTTTACCGAGACTTTGGAAGCATCTGTCAGTTCACAGTACTTTTTATTGAATAAAAACTTTGCCCGACGCAGCTGTTTTGAGGACAAAGTGGTTGTCTATCTCTAATGCGCCCCATTGATGGTCTTTAAATTCTTGCAACAGGTTCTGTTCTGCGTAAGGCCTTCCTTGGTAGACTGTTCCATTGACTACTACATCAGTAGCGTCTGTTTCCCAGTCATCTTACAGTGCCTGTAGACATCAGAGGTCAGCCGACCTTGTAGGCACGATCCAAACATGCTGATTACATTCCACCAGGATATAGGAGCATCAGGTTAACTGATTGGCTCAGAAGAGCAGTTGCGTTCATGTCTAAGCGACGGTTAGCAGTAGAGAGAAAGCAGCAGACACATTTCACCTCCGACAGAAATTAGAGACTAAGGCAATGTGTTCCAGGTGAGAATGTTCGGGCGATGCTTGTCTGCCGGATAAGTGTATGCATGAGGTCAATGTTGGGATTGAGTAAATGTCATCTCCTGGTCGATGGAAGCCCTACGCATATTTGGACTAAAATTTAGTTAGTAGACTCTGGATGGAGAGAGGTACGTACGCTTCAGTTTAGAAAGTCACAGAAAACAGAATTATCTGATTAAACAGTTTCTCAACATTATTACAGTGAATAACACAGTTTTGAAAGACAGGATCTACGAAGCACGCCCTATTGTGAAAGCGTAATCTCACGTATCTGTTGACATGTATATAATAGGAATACTCCATAATTGTGTAGGAATCCTTGTTAGATATTCTCGTATGTTCTTAAGTTTCTAAAATACCGTATGTATGTTTTATCATTTGTACCTCAAAATTCACTACAATGAAATTGACTGTTACGAGTTCAAGTCCAACATAAGTAGCCCCTGGTGTACACACGTCACATATTGAGATGCTAAGTCACTGGAGACTAATTTCTTCTCACCGTTCCTCATAATAATTCCAACCATTTCGAGGAATATTTTTTGAATAACAGTTTAGTTTTTTTTTTTTTTTTTTGTGTTTTATAGCACTTGCTACATAGTTATAGAGGGAACGAGGACACAAAGGTCCATATGCAATTCACTTTGGGTGGTATTTTCACAACTTGTCATAAAATGCCCTTTAAACCACCAGCAAGCAAGAACATACTCTAAATAATTTTGATAGTACTTTTTCACCAACTTTTAGGTGCTTTTTAAATTGTGAAATGCTTAAAAATTATTTTGAAGAGAATATCTCCTAGGAGATAACTCAAAAAGTGAATTGCATTTGGGCCGAAGTGCTATAACCAACAGCTTTTCATTGAGGGCTTTTTTGACTTTGAATTTTGCCGGTTCCACCAAGGATTCTGAGAAACGACATTAAATATTCGAGCCAAACTGACTGTGCCTGAGTATCACGATTGGTGAGATCCAAATCCATGTAGGTCAGCTTGCTTGCAGAGAGATGAATGAAACAGGCCACGCGAATCTAGATTTGACTGGCTGGATCAATTTGTCTATTGATTTGTTCATCTCTACGGCACCCTGTTATAAAGTTGAAGGGAAACGGTTGCATCCTGCTGTAAAGTGTATGCCAGCTCATGACTGTGCGTGAAAGAGATTCCTTGTCATTACTAAGGATAAATGACTGCTAGATAATGGTTAGATGCCTGCAAGGCATGAGGACCGAAAGGTGTGAGGCCGGAATGGAACGAGACGGCAAGGCCAGTGGATTATTGTGAGAAGCTTTCTTATCAAACTTCACACTATCATTATATCCTGGTGTGCAGGCCTGCGTGTGAGGACCATTAGTGCTTCTCTGGTTAGTTGTGTCGGTCCACGTTGTGTTCTTGGATTATCAGTCCATGACCTGTTGTGTTGTGTCCTTGGATTATCAGTCCATGGCCTGTCATGTTTTTGGATTATCAGTCCATGACCTGTTGTGTTGTGTTTTTGGATTATGATGGCTTGCACTGGAGAGGAAATATTGTTGTTACAAGATTTTTACTGTGCTTAAAGGGACACTTAAGTCAAACAAAAAAAATGAGTTTTACTCACCTGGGGTTTCCAATAGCCGGTGCAGCTGTCCGGTGCCCTCGCCGTCTCCCTCCGATCCTCCTCGCCCCGCCGGCAGCCACTTCCTGTTTCGGTGACAGAAGCTGACAGGCCGGGGACACGAGTGATTCTTCGCGTTCCTGGCCACAATAGCGCCATCTATGCTGCTATAGCATATATCATATACCATATAGCAGCATAGAGGGTGCTAATGTGTCTGGGAATGGGAAGAATCACTCGCGTCCCCAGCCTGTCAGCTCCTGTCACCGAAACAGGAAGTGGCTGCCGGCGGGGCCAGGAGGATCGGAGGGAGACGGCGAGGGCACCGGACAGCTGCAGGAGGCTATTGGAAGCCCTAGGTAAGTAAAACTCATTTTTTTTGTTTGATTTAAGTGTCCCTTTTAAAGGACCACAATTACAAACCTTTAAAATGCACACTTATAAGGTGTACATTTTGTTCCGGAGTAAAATGTGCTATAAATTACATTTTTCCTATGTTGTCACTTACAGTAAGTAATTAAAAGCTGACAGATCTGACAGGTTTTGGTCTAGTCCATTTCCTCATGGGGAGTTCACAGCTTCTTCCTCAATCTTTACAAAAGCACTCCTTGGAAAGGATCTGTATAAAGTTGCCGGCCAGCCTGTTTGCTCATTTGCATACTGTTTTGGGAGTTACCCTGAGCAACTGCGATTCACTAAGTGCTTTTCAAAATAAAAGGAAACCCAGAGAATCCCCCATGAGGAGATGGAGTAGTCCTGTCAGGTCTGTCAGATTTTTACTGCTTACTGTAGGTGACAGGAACATAGGAGAAAGGTAATGTATAGTTCATTGTGCAGTTCATTAGTGAAATCTACATTTTATTATATATATATATATATATTAGAGGACCACTGTCGCGAAAATCTTAAAATGTAAAATATATACAAACACATAATAAAACACATAAGAAGAATGTTTCTTCCTGATTAAAATGAGTCACAGATTACTTATGTCCTATGTTGCTGTCACTACAGTAGGTATTAGAAATCTGATAGAACTGACAGGTTTTGGGCTAGTCCTTCTCTCCATGGGGGATTCTCAGCATGGCCTTTATTCTTTATAAAGACACTCCCTGAAAAAGTCTTATATAAAGATGCTGGCCAGCCTCCCTGCTCACCGTACACTTTTTTGGGGGGGGCAGTTGGATGGAGCATCTGTTATTTACTAAGTGCTTTTGGAAATAAACAAAACCCTGAGATTTCCCCCCCCCCCCCCCCCCCCATGAGGAGATGGGCTAGTCCAAAATTTGTTGGTTCTGTCAGATTTTTCTACTACTAAGGCTCAACACACACCATACAATCTTGGTTGTTCAATCTTACCACTTTCATGTAGTATAAGAGCTTATCCAATCAATCATTCAAGGTATTTTCAATCTGTTGGCCCTTATACTACATAGATTTGGTAAATCTGTACAACCAAAATTGTATGGTGTGTGTTGAGCTTTAGTGTTAGTGACATCAACATAGGAGAAAAGTAATTTTATAACTCATTTTACTCTGGAAGAAACATACTTCTTATATTGTAAGTATATGTTTATATATATATTTTACATTTTAGGATTTTTGTGACAGTGGTCCTTTTAAAGGATGGAGATGCACAATATTTAATTAATATTAAGTATTATCAACAGTGCTGGTATTATACATTGATCAAGTTTAAAAATGTGAATCCAGCTGGTAACATTCCCTTTGGAAAGGCCGTGAACCTGGTGAGGTCTATAGACTGAGAGGGAGTCTCCAGGTTCTGGGCGAGGGTAGAAACAACCACAAATGCCTCCTGAGAAATTACTCTATAGATTTTCCTTCTTAAAGCCCCAGAAAGATACATATCATACTTTACTTTTCCGTAGCGTGGAAAGGGAATAGAATCTCTTTTGAATTGTAACTGTTGTCTGTGTCACCATTAGAGAAACGTTCCCTCCCTTCTTCGGGAACGTAGTGGGTGGAGAGATGTATCCACTTCCTGTGAGGAGAGGAAGTACAAGTCCTATTCTGAGATGAGGGCAGTAAGGCCCCAACTTCTTTCCTCACTATAAATGCTATTCTTGAATTTGTACTTTAAAGGCATTCAGTTCATATTTATCACCACCAGCACAGGTCCAAAAAAGTGAGGATTTCTCATTTCTTTATTTTTAATCAATTTTTTTTTTCCCCCTGAAAATAAATTGTGCAGATTTCATGGAAAAAAAAAGCAGTTTGCGTAGAAATATTTTGCATAAAGCTGATAATGCAACAAATGTATATTAACAAAACGTTAGACTTAACACTGCGAACCTACATCAATGGTTTTAGTTGAAGAATTTAACTCATTCTGGAACTGATTTCTCATTTTAAAGGACAGCTGACGTGAGAAGAATATGGAGGCTGACATATTTATTTCCTTTCAAACAATACCAGTTCCCTGGCAGCCCTGCTGATCTATTTGGCTGCAGTAATGTCTGAATCACACCAGAAACAAGAATACAGCTAATCTTATCAGATCTGACAATAATGTCAGAAACACCTGATCTGCGGCATGCTTGTTCAGGGGCTGTGGCTAAAAGTATTAGAGGCAGAGGATCCGCATGACAGCCAGGCAACTGGTATTGCTTAAAAGGAATGTGGCAGCCTCCATATACGGTACCTCTCTCATTACAGTTTTGCTGTGGAGGGTGGGCCAGTCTTTGCAGCTCAGCCCTTCAGGCCCCTGATGACCATCTCTTCATTCAGGACAGATTGAACAAGCCATCGATTACAGCTTGTTAACATTTTGATTGTAATGTAAATAATCATGTCGATAGCAAACACAAAAATCCACTACAATTTTTGCCCAGTTAGATGTTTTTGTCTAATCAATTGTCTAATCGGGTAAAAAAATGTCTATGGCCACATACAGCCTTCAGCATTAGCTGATTGACAGCTGCTGGTTGCAGATGCTCAGTAAGACGTACTCTCATAGGAGGAGGAGCTGCTACTAGCTGTCATTGCTGTATACATAACATGACCTTCTGTGGGAGGAGCTTCTGCAAACTCCGCCCAATTCAGGGTGTCAGTTATATTGTCTCTGATACACACAGAGCTCTTAGGAGGAAGTGGAAGATTTCAGACAAGTCAATTCTCTGATTGCTGCAAAGTGTCTGTAAATCACTGTGACGTTTATTGGCCCCTGAGGAAAGCACTTGCTGCACGCGGCAGTACAGATACTGATGGGTGTGTCATGCTTAGATACAGGAATATTTTAAAAAATTTTTTTTAAGTTTTTGAAGAATTTTTTTCTTTAATTTTTTGTTTTTTTAGGACCATTTGTACGTCTGCACTCGAGAGCCACAAATGAAAAGAGATGTGTTGTTGTTAAGCTTTTAGTGCATCTCCTGCAGCAAAAAGGAAAAAAATACGGTTTCAGTAACTTGTTGGCCAGGAGAATAGTGCAGGTGGGAAAAGTAAGAGATTTTAAACATGAGGCATTTACTGACTAAGGCCCAGTGCTCACCAAAAACCTCCAGCAGATCCGTAAAACGCTAGAGGTTTTTGAAGCAGATTTCAGAGCGATTCTAGGCATGATTTCTACACATGCCGAGCATTTTTTGGAGCGTTTTTGTGCAGCAGATTTCATATATTGTTGCAGTAAAGCTGTTACTGAACAGCTTCTGTAACAAAAACGCCTGCATAACCGATCTGATCTAGCGGTTTTTCAGAGCTGTTTTCCACTTTCCTATACTTTAACATTGAGGCAGAAACGCCTCAGATATCTAAAAAATGCTGCAGCCCCCCAGTTTGCGTTTGTGGAAAAAACGAGCCGCTCTGGTGTACACCAGCCCTATCACTTTCATTAGCCAAGCGGTTTCCCCCTGCATGCATTTAAAAAAACGCTCCAGAACCGCTCTGGTGTGCACCAGCCCTTACTGAAAGAACGTTTCATGATCTGAGCTCCTGGGAAGCAGTACCTTCATCAGGTATATTTCCAGGCTTGTCTCTGAAGAAGGGGACTTGCTCCCTGTAAGCTGCATTAGGATTTTTTTTTTCAGCTAGCCATTGGAAAGCCTTTTTTCCCCCCAATATTTAGTTTGGTTTTTCCTCTGCACACGATCTCTCGGATGCCTGCATCCTGCAGGTCTGCCTTTCACCAGCATTCTGGATAAATGTGGACTTGATTGTGAGCCCCTCTGAGGGACAGTTAGTGACAAGACAATATATACGGTACTCTGTACAGTGCTGTGTAATATGTCAGTCAGCGCTATTTAAATACTTAAATAAATTATTTGAGAGCAGGTGCTGCACACTACACAGCTATACGTTTCAGGAATTCCCACCCCTCTCCTCCCCCATTTCAACCATGTTTGGCCGCAGGTTACACTGACCCATTAGATCCCCCTGAAATGCTGCATTTCATGTGTGTCCCAAGCATTTAGGGACACAGAGATTCAGAGTCCAATCATATCACAGATCCAGAGTCTGTGTCCACCAATCCTATCACAGATCCAAAGTCTGTGTCCACCAATCCTATCACAGATCCAAAGTCTGTGTCCACCAATCCTGTCACAGATCCAAAGTCTGTGTCCACCAATCATATCATAGATCTAAAGTCTGTGTCCACCAATCCTATCACAGATCCAAAGTCTGTGTCCACCAATCCTATCACAGATCCAAAGTCTGTGTCCACCAATCCTATCACAGATCCAAAGTCTGTGTCCACCAATCCTATCACAGATCCAAAGTCTGTGTCCACCAATCCTATCACAGATCCAAAGTCTGTGTCCACCAATCCTATCACAGATCCAAAGTCTGTGTCCACCAATCCTATCACAGATCCAAAGTCTGTGTCCACCAATCCTATCACAGATCCAAAGTCTGTGTCCACCAATCCTATCACAGATCCAAAGTCTGTGTCCACCAATCCTATCACAGATCCAAAGTCTGTGTCCACCAATCCTATCACAGATCCAAAGTCTGTGTCCACCAATCCTATCACAGATCCAAAGTCTGTGTCCACCAATCATATCACAGATCCAAAGTCTGTGTCCACCAATCATATCATTGATCTAAAGTCTGTGTCCACCAATCCTATCACAGATCCAAAGTCTGTGTCCACCAATCATATTACAGATCCAAAGTCTGTGTCCACCAATCATATCACAGATCCAAAGTCTGTGTCCACCAATCATATCACAGATCCAGAGTCTGTGTCCACTAATCATATCACAGATCCAAAGTCTGTGTCCACCAATCATAGCACAGATCCAGAGTCTGTGTCCACCAATCCTATCACAGATCCAGAGTCTGTGTCCACCAATCATATCACAGATCCAAAGTCTGTCTCCACCAATCATATCACAGATCCAAAGTCTGTGTCCACCAATCATATCACAGATCCAAAGTCTGTGTCCACCAATCCTGTCACAGATCCAAAGTCTGTGTCCACCAATCATATTACAGATCCAAAGTCTGTGTCCACCAATCCTATCACAGATCCAAAGTTTGTGTCCACCAATCCTGTCACAGATCCAAAGTCTGTGTCCACCAATCCTGTCACAGATCCAAAGTCTGTGTCCACCAATCCTGTCACAGATCCAAAGTCTGTGTCCACCAATCCTGTCACAGATCCAAAGTCTGTGTCCACCAATCATAGCACAGATCCAAAGTCTGTGTCCACCAATCATAGCACAGATCCAAAGTCTGTGTCCACCAATCCTATCACAGATCCAAAGTCTGTGTCCACCAATCCTGTCACAGATCCAAAGTCTGTGTCCACCAATCATAGCACAGATCCAAAGTCTGTGTCCACCAATCCTGTCACAGATCCAAAGTCTGTGTCCACCAATCATATCACAGATCCAGAGTCTGTGTCCACCAATCCTGTCACAGATCCAAAGTCTGTGTCCACCAATCATATCACAGATCCAAAGTCTGTGTCCACCAATCATAGCACAGATCCAAAGTCTGTGTCCACCAATCCTGTCACAGATCCAAAGTCTGTGTCCACCAATCCTGTCACAGATCCAAAGTCTGTGTCCACCAATCCTGTCACAGATCCAAAGTCTGTGTCCACCAATCATATCACAGATCCAAAGTCTGTGTCCACCAATCATAGCACAGATCCAAAGTCTGTGTCCACCAATCCTATCACAGATCCAAAGTCTGTGTCCACCAATCCTGTCACAGATCCAAAGTCTGTGTCCACCAATCATAGCACAGATCCAAAGTCTGTGTCCACCAATCATATCACAGATCCAGAGTCTGTGTCCACCAATCCTGTCACAGATCCAAAGTCTGTGTCCACCAATCATATCACAGATCCAAAGTCTGTGTCCACCAATCATAGCACAGATCCAAAGTCTGTGTCCACCAATCCTGTCACAGATCCAAAGTCTGTGTCCACCAATCCTGTCACAGATCCAAAGTCTGTGTCCACCAATCCTGTCACAGATCCAAAGTCTGTGTCCACCAATCATATCACAGATCCAAAGTCTTTGTCCACCAATCATATCACAGATCCAAAGTCTGTGTCCACCAATCCTATCACAGATCCAGAGTGTGTGTCCACCAATCCTATCACAGATCCAAAGTCTGTGTCCACCAATCATATCACAGATCCAAAGTCTGTGTCCACCAATCCTGTCACAGATCCAGAGTCTGTGTCCACTAATCATATCACAGATCCAGAGTCTGTGTCCACCAATCATATCACAGATCCAGAGTCTGTGTCCACCAATCCTATCACAGATCCAAAGTCTGTGTCCACCAATCCTGTCACAGATCCAAAGTCTGTGTCCATCAATCCTATCACAGATCCAAAGTCTGTGTCCACCAATCATATCACAGATCCAGAGTCTGTGTCCACCAATCCTATCACAGATCCAAAGTCTGTGTCCACCAATCATATCACAGATCCAGAGTCTGTGTCCACCAATCATATCACAGATCCAAAGTCTGTGTCCACCAATCATATCACAGATCCAGAGTCTGTGTCCACCAATCCTATCACAGATCCAAAGTCTGTGTCCATCAATCCTGTCACAGATCCAAAGTCTGTGTCCACTAATCATATCACAGATCCAAAGTCTGTGTCCACTAATCATATCACAGATCCAGAGTCTGTGTCCACCAATCATATCACAGATCCAGAGTCTGTGTCCACTAATCATATCACAGATCCAGAGTCTGTGTCCACCAATCCTATCACAGATCCAGAGTCTGTGTCCACCAATCATATCACAGATCCAGAGTCTGTGTCCACCAATCCTATCACAGATCCAGAGTCTGTGTCCACCAATCCTATCACAGATCCAAAGTCTGTGTCCACCAATCCTGTCACAGATCCAAAGTCTGTGTCCACCAATCCTGTCACAGATCCAAAGTCTGTGTCCACCAATCCTGTCACAGATCCAAAGTCTGTGTCCACCAATCCTGTCACAGATCCAAAGTCTGTGTCCACCAATCCTGTCACAGATCCAAAGTCTGTGTCCACCAATCCTGTCACAGATCCAAAGTCTGTGTCCACCAATCCTATCACAGATCCAAAGTCTGTGTCCACCAATCGTATCACAGATCCAGAGTCTGTGTCCACCAATCCTATCACAGATCCAAAGTCTGTGTCCACCAATCATATCACAGATCCAGAGTCTGTGTCCACCAATCCTATCACAGATCCAGAGTCTGTGTCCACCAATCATATCACAGATCCAGAGTCTGTGTCCACCAATCCTATCACAGATCCAGAGTCTGTGTCCACCAATCCTATCACAGATCCAGAGTCTGTGTCCACCAATCCTGTCACAGATCCAGAGTCTGTGTCCACCAATCATAGCACAGATCCAAAGTCTGTGTCCACCAATCATAGCACAGATCCAAAGTCTGTGTCCACCAATCATAGCACAGATCCAAAGTCTGTGTCCACCAATCATAGCACAGATCCAGAGTCTGTGTCCACCAATCATAGCAACATCATATAACACTATTGTTAGACCTACTACCAAGCTGTGTGGTATTATTCCTTTACCAGATATATTCATATTGCCTTTCCTGCATTATGTGCCTTTTATCCACAGATTTGCACCAGCTCAGTTGTTTAGGACCTCTGGCTACTGCTCCTTTTCTTTGTCGGGAGTCCGTCCGTCGGCCGTTACCCCATAGCTGCAGGCTGCTATCACCCATCAGCCTCAGGTATTCTCCTGCTGTTAACTCCTTCAGCTGGGATGCTCTAGGAGGTCATGTGACCAGATTGTTCCTTGCAGAAGTGTGATTTTGGATCTTTAGGCCTTTGCCCTTGCATTGGGATACGTTTGTACACAGTGAGCAGAGTTTATCGTTGTTGTAAGGTAGGCAGTGTGTGTGGCACAGAGTGCTGGTATTTGTAGTGCTTATTTTTTAGGGTCAGCCCACACGACTGTCACATGATGATACTGTTCTCTCATACAAGCATTGCGTGAGAATTCCGGCTCCTGGCAAACTCTCTGCTTTTAGTTCCGTGTGGATCGGGGGAAATGTCAGACCCTCTGCTGGGTTTTTGTTGCTGCTCCAGGTGTGATTGGCCGGCAAGGGCAGAAGGTGGGAGAAACTTTCCCAATTTTTTTGTTTTTTTCTTTATTTTTGGGAGTAAAGGCGAGCTGCTGTCTGTGTTACTGCTCAGTGGATTTCCTGTCTGAATGACTGGCTGGTGTCTGTAATACAGGAAACAAAGGCCAGGGACTCCCTATATTATATGTATAATAGATGAGAGGTCACTCACCGCTTCTAAAAACGTAAACATGAAGGTCGTCTCGATTATTTTATCCAAGCAGATGATCGGCTTTAGGAAGGATCGGTATTTTACTTCATCTGATAATGTATGGCCAGCCTGCAGCAATCCTTCCTGATCAGGACACAACCTATATATATATATATATATATATATATATATACGCTATGGTATTAGACAGTAAAGACATCAATTAAAGGGAACCTGAAGTTACAGGGCTTTGGAGGCTGCCATATTTATTTCCTTCTAAACAATGCATATTGCCTGGCTGTCCTGCTGATCCTCTGCCTCTAATACTTTTAAACATAGCCCCTGAACAAGCATGCAGCAGATCAGGTGCTCTGACTGAAGTCTGCATTTGCTGCATGCTTGATTCAGACATTACTGCAGCCAAATAGACCAGCAGGACAGCCAGGCAACTATTATTGTTTAACTGGAAAAAAATATGTCAGCCTCCATAATATAACGCTCAGAATGCAGATCAGGTGGTCGTTTCAGAGAAAACAGGAGAGAGCCCAGCCTGGTCTTGTTTTCATCACAATATTTTCCTTCTCATTGACACTGACGTACTTTTGCTTGTAGACAGGTCTGCTTCCTGTGCGCTGGATCTGCCTCCGCCGCCCTGGCAAGCAGTGGGGGTAGATTGTTTTACCCCTGACCCTTTTAGATGCGATGATTTTATCCTCTGAATGCGTCGGGGCATTTGCATTGCACGGTTAATGCGGCCGTCAGTTTTCTTAATGAAATTAGCGCGAGTGGCCGGGTCTCGAGGAAGCAGCGTCACAGCGCACTAATTTCATCGCCATATTCATGGGAGAGCCGTTTCCCCACATCGGCCCAGCAGAGGCTCATAAGCAAAAGCGAAAAAATTGCACGTTCGTGCTTCCTCGGCAGCGGCTCGCACTAAATGGATAGCCCCCCCGCCGCCGCTGCCTAAGCGAAGGTGGATCATTCTCTGGCTGGCGTTAGGTCGGGAGTCTCCGAGCGATGAGCATACAGGGCTGGGGATGAAATGTGGTAAGTTTATGAAAGTGTGTATTAAAGTCAGTCCTGGGTCTCTAATTTCACTGCAGTATGCCAAAAGCCCGCGTTTCTTATTTCAGGCGCTGCGATCTTCTGCGAGGTTAATTTCCATGACGAACTGCAGGCCATGCGCTTAAAGGATTTATCTCATTAGAATGACACTTTTTTTTCCTTCCTCATTTGGAGAGAAATAGAGGAACTTGGATGGATTTTGAAACGGTGGCGGGAGAGGCGGAAGCTTCCTAAATCTCCTCCCGGCCGCCGAGAGCTTCTGTCCATTGAGGAATCTTTCCAGAGCGAATGTTTCCTCCTGTCCTCATGTCATCTGCGTTCTGTTAAAGTGGCCCTGACCTCTTTCACAGGACAGAAGGAAAAACCAAGAGACATTCACCCTGTATGTGTTTAGAGAGTTTAGCCTGTCTAATCCCCCCTCATCTGTGTCTAATCACAAACTGTAATCTGATCTTACCCCTGTGTCACCTGACTGCCACAGCAGATAAGGCAGATAAGCTCATTTGAAAGCACAGGATGCTAACAATATTTCTTTTTTTTTTTAAGTAGACAGACTTCAGATTAATTGTAGGACTTGTATCAGCTGTAACAAAGATATGTTTTTCTTGAACGGTTATTATGCTGCTGCTTATCTTTAAAGTGAACCTGAGGTGAAAATAAACTGATGAGGTAAACAATTATATTTATCCTCCTACTCCTAAAAATGACTTTTTAAGACATCCCAGGATTTTATTTTATATTTAAACATTTAGAAAGTAGATTGAATGTTTTGTTGTCTCTGCTCAGTTGCCGTCTATTAAGTGTCCCTAAATGAAAGTTCATGAACTATATTGACCCTTTCTCTTTCCATCTGCTCTCAGAAATATGTAGAAAATGTATTTTGCCACAAAAAAACTTTTATGGTTGTAATTTGCTTATCAGTGATGTTTACTATATTCCTGACAAGGTTCTGACAAGACAGAAGCTGTCATTTCCAGCCTTAAAAATTAACTATTTCAGGCAGCAAAATAAAAAAAGTAAAACACCCTGGTTATTAATAGGTTTAGCACTGTACATACACATGTTTATCTCATCATGTCACATGTCGCCTCGGGTACACTTTAAGAGCAGAGAGGAAGTTCTGAGTTTGGGTCCGCTTTAACCGTCTCCCGTCTGTGGGCTTCTCAGTGTATTTTATGTGATGTTGAGCTGGTATATAACTGTCGTCATGCGGTGATATCTGCACGTTAGGAGCCACAACCTGCCCTACTGAAATGGACAGACCTCGGTGCATGCAGGCTTCCATGTTTATCTCAGGGCGGTGGGCATAACGCCTGGTATACACTCTCAATTTTGGGTGGCAAATTTTGCCCCCTCTGTGTAGTAGGCGGGCCATCAGATTTTGAGCACTATGAACAGTTTGGTAGGTAAGTTCTCATTCTACATGGAGGCAATAAAATTGGTCAGTGATTGGCCAATCAAAATTGAATGTGTGTACCAGGCTTGACTGCAGCCAGGCTGCTTAAATATTAAATACGTGAATAAAAAAAAATGCAAGCAAGTGTGTAACAAATGACCCGGACAGACAAGCAGTCCTATGCCTATAAATATCCATACAGGTCCGGTGATCAGAAGGGTGGATCCGAGCATGAGGTCCCCCCCCCCCAACCAATACCAACCAATATTCAGGGATTACCTTGCAAGAGTGGAAGGGGACAACATTCTGCTTATGAGGAGAGCTGACAATCTGCCTCTGTCCGTAGCTCATCAGGTATATTTCTGTGCAGACATCGCTCTGCTTATCAGGAGAGCGGGCAATCTGCCTCTGTCAGTAGTTCATCAGGTATATTTCTACATGGATAGCACTCTGCTTATCAGGAGAGCAGGCAATCTGCCTCTGTCTGTAGCTCATCAGGTATATTCCTATACGGATAGCACTTTGATTATCAGAAGAGCAGATAATCTGCCTCTGTGTGTAGCTCATCAGGTATATTCCTATATGCATAGCATTCTGCTTATCAGGAGAGCTGACAATCTGCCTCTGTCAGTAGCTCATCAGGTATATTTCTACATGGATAGCATTCTGCTTATCAGGAGAGCTGACAATCTGCCTCTGTCAGTAGCTCATCAGGTATATTCCTATACGGATAGCGCTTTGATTATCAGAAGAGCAGATAATCTGCCTCTGTCTGTAGCTCATCAGGTATATTCATATATGCATAGCATTCTGCTTATCAGGAGAGCTGACAATCTGCCTCTGTCAGTAGCTCATCAGGTATATTTCTGTGCAGACATCGCTCTGCTTATTAGGAGAGCTGACAATCTGCCTCTGTCAGTAGCTCATCAGGTATATTTCTGTGCAGACATCGCTCTGCTTATCAGGAGAGCTGACAATCTGCCTCTGTCAGTAGCTCATCAGGTATATTCCTATACGGATAGCGCTCTGATTATCAGAAGAGCAGGTAATCTGCCTCTGTCCGTAGCTCATCAGGTATATTTCTGTACAGACATCGCTCTGCTTATCAGGAGAGCTGACAACCTGCCTCTGTCAGTAGCTCATCAGGTATATTTCTGTGCAGACATCGCTCTGCTTATCAGGAGAGCTGACAATCTGCCTCTGTCTGTAGCTCATCAGGTATATTTCTGTGCAGACATCGCTCTGCTTATCAGGAGAGCAAGCAATCTGTCTCTGTCCGTAGCTCATCAGGTATATTCCTATACGGATAGCGCTCTGCTTATCAGAAGAGCAGGCAATCTGCCTCTGTCCGTAGCTCATCAGGTATATTCCTATATAGATAGCACTCTGTTATCTGGAGAGCTGAACAAGTACTCAACCATTTTTAGGTGGATTTCGGGGAGCAGGGGCTGTAACAAGGGAGTTGTGTCTGCCACAAAGACACATACCTATATTACTTACTAAACTTGCAAACTGTATGCAGCTGGATATTGGGCCGATGCCAATCCACAGGAAGTGGATGTGTTAGGAAAGTGCAAGCTTGAAGAATAACATGAATTGGCTGCTGTGAAGGAGAGATGTCACACAGCTTTGTCCCTCTCCTCTCCTCCTGTCTTCTCTCTTCTTTTATCATCTTATAAGAAATATACCTTAATGTTAATGTTGATTCTGCTGAAACCAGATCGGAATCCGCCGCTTTGGGGTCTCAGCGCTTGTTCCCCGCTGATGACGCTGTCAGTGGCTCACAGGCCGCACATTCTGATAGGCAGAGGGCGCGTTCCCAGTACGCACTCCGCAAAGGTAAACAATAGTCAGCTGACTTCGGTCAGCTGACAGAGTGATGTCAGCTGATCTTACAGCTGACACCTAGGCAAGGCCTTGCTGTGTGATTGGATGTGCGGAATGTGGCCGGCCACTGATTGGATGATGTATTGTATGTAAGCCTGCAGAGTGCTCCCAGTCATCGCCCGTGATAAGCATAGCTTTGGCTAGTTGCTGGGTGTGCACTCAATTGTTACCGATATTCTGGATATTGACCTTGGCCTGTATTTGACTACTCTGTCTGTTGTAATCAAGCAGGAGAACAGAGGTGCCAAAAGGATAAAAGGAAGCTAAATGAGCTTAAAAACCAAATTCTTGGTAAATAGAGGCGGTAGTGGTGGACTTACCTCCTCCAAGTAGACACACAACGACTGTAGTAAAGACAGTCAATAGATTTTATTTATGAACTCCAAATATGCAACGCGTTTCGCAGGTTTCATCCCGCTTCATCAGGCAATAACAACGGAGCAATAGCATATGTGGTCAGTAGAAGAGACAGGCACCTCTGTGTAATTAACCTCTGCTTGATTCCTGAAAATCCTTGCTTGCTGCCTGGACTGACCTCTGCTAGTTACTGGACATCCCTTGCTTGCCGCTTGGACTGACCTTTGCTAGTTACTGGACACCCCTTGCTTGCCGCTTGGACTGACCTCTGCTAGTTACTGGACATCCCTTGCTTGCCGCCTTGACCGACCTTAGACTGTTACCGGATAATCCTTGCATGCCACTTGAACTGGACAATAAGTATAAGCCTACTTTCCTTATCAGCCAACTAACAGTGTGCCTATAGTCTCACATAAACGTTGTCACATATCACCTGGAACTTCTGCTATCTGTTGCATAACTTTGCATGCAGACTAAAAGGAACCGTGTCATAACTTGCAGCAACTATTACCTGTTGCTAAATACTGCATGCAAGTCTGCTGGAACTATTTCATAACTCAGATCAATCATCATTACTGTTGAATAACTTTGCATGAAGACTTGTCTAAACTGCATCATACCTGGATTGCTTATTGCCTGAGCTTTACTTGTGTGATACTGCTGAACTGTTACTAGCCTCATTAGTGGCTCTCGGTGGTGTGTCTGTCTTCTATGTCAGCTTGTATGCCTAGCTCGCCTAAGTCCTAATTAGGGCCAGCTAGTGGTGTGGCAGGCAGGGACAGTGTAGGTATCAGCTAGTGGTGTGGCAGGCAGGGACAGCTGGATGAAATGCGAGATCTCTAGCCTGGGACATACACGCTGACTCAGAGAGTTATACCACCAAGCCTTGCACAGCTCTTTATTTCTCTTCTATCCTTCTCCTCCATATTCCTTTCTCTTCATTCCTCTTCCTGTATCTCCTCTTATCTTCTGTCCTCATTTCTCTTCTATCCTTCCTTTCTCTTTATTCTTCCTGTATCTCCTCTTATCTCCAGTCCTCATTTCTCTTCATGTCTCTTCTATCCTTCCTCTCTATATTTCTCTGCATTCTTCTTCCTGTATCTCCTCCATACTTGTCTTTTCTTCCATCCCTCATCTCTTTTATTCCTTTTCTATCCTCCTCCTCTTCTGTTTTCTCTTCTTTTAATTTCTCTTCTATTCTCCTCCTCCTTTATCTTCTTCTCTCTTCTGTCGTTATTCTTTCTATATTCCTTTCTCTTGTTACTTCCTCTTCTATCTTCTCCATTTTGTCTATTTTCTTCTATCTTTCTCCTCTCTTCCATCCCTCATCTCTTGTATTCATTTTCTTTGAATTTCTGGTTTCTCTTCTCCTTATTTCTATTCTCCTTCTCCTCTGTCTTCTTTTCCCTTCTGTCCTCATCTTCATTTCCCTTCTATCATTCTCTTTCCTTCCATTTGCTTCCTTTACATACAACTTAGGCCTTCAATTACTACGACTGTTGATCACTGGAGAATAGAGAGAAGCCTCAGAAATCCAGGATGCCCTGTGCTGCTGAGATCTCCTAGATGCCCTGTGCTGCTGAGATCTCCTAGATGCCCTGTGCTGCTGAGATCTCCTAGATGCCCTGTGCTGCTGAGATCTCCTAGATGCCCTGTGCTGCTGAGATCTCCTAGATGCCCTGTGCTGCTGAGATCTCCTAGATGCCCTGTGCTGCTGAGATCTCCTAGATGCCCTGTGCTGCTGAGATCTCCTAGATGCCCTGTGCTGCTGAGCTCTCCTAGATGCCCTGTGCTGCTGAGCTCTCCTGGATGCCCTGACAGAGGAAACTTCTTGTAATAATTCCTGGATTGTATTGCACATGTGTGCTTATAGTGTATAACCTTTCAGCCCCTCCGCTATGATCTGGTGTGAGGAGATCACGCGAGGTTAAGCCTGTGTTAATTAAGACACATACAGTATGGGTGTGATCTCTGGGCCTGTTTTGGGATCTCGGGTGACCTATGTGCCTGTGTTGGGATCTTGGGTGATCTTTAGCGATCTCTGGGCCTGTGTTGGGATCTCGGGTGATCTCAGGTGATCTTTGTGCCTGTGTTGGGATCTCGGGTGACCTATGTGCCTGTGTTGGGATCTCAGGTGATCTCCAGAGATCTCTGGGCCTGTGTTGGGATCTCGGGTGATCTCAGGTGATCTTTGTGCCTGTGTTGGGATCTCAGGTGATCTCCAGCGATCTCTGGGCCTGTGTTGAGATCTCAGGTGATCTCCAGCTTACTCTGGGCCTGTGTTGGAATCTTGGGTGATCTCAGATGATCTTTGTGCCTGTTGAAATCTCAGGTGATCTCCAGCGATCTCTGGGCCTGTGTTGGGACCTCAGGTGATCTCCAGTGATCTCTGGGCTTGTGTTGGGATCTTGGGTGATCTCAGGTGATCTCTGTGGTTGTGTTGGAATCTCGGGTGATCTCCAGTGATCTGTGGCTGTAGAGTCTTGCTGGTTTGTGGAGTCAGCAGCCTGGCTGTAGTGCCAGCGAGGGGGAGGTGCGAGGAGATCACACGAGGTCATGCCTGTGTTAATTGAGGCACGTATGTGTGTGATCTCTGTGCCTGTGTTTGGATCTGCAGGGATCTCTGTGCCTGTGTTTGGATCTGCAGGGATCTCTGTGCCTGTGTTTGGATCTGCAGGGATCTCTGTGCCTGTGTTTGGATCTGCAGGGATCTCTGTGCCTGTGTTTGGATCTGCAGGTATCTCTGTGCCTGTGTTTGGATCTGCAGGTATCTCTGTGCCTGTGTTTGGATCTGCAGGGATCTCTGTGCCTGTGTTTGGATCTGCAGGGATCTCTGTGCCTGTGTTTGGATCTGCAGGGATCTCTGTGCCTGTGTTTGGATCTGCAGGGATCTCTGTGCCTGTGTTTGGATCTGCAGGGATCTCTGTGCCTGTGTTTGGATCTGCAGGGATCTCTGTGCCTGTGTTTGGATCTGCAGGGATCTCTGTGCCTGTGTTTGGATCTGCAGGGATCTCTGTGCCTGTGTTTGGATCTGCAGGGATCTCTGTGCCTGTGTTTGGATCTGCAGGGATCTCTGTGCCTGTGTTTGGATCTGCAGGGATCTCTGTGCCTGTGTTTGGATCTGCAGGGATCTCTGTGCCTGTGTTTGGATCTGCAGGGATCTCTGTGCCTGTGTTTGGATCTGCAGGGATCTCTGTGCCTGTGTTTGGATCTGCAGGGATCTCTGTGCCTGTGTTTGGATCTGCAGGGATCTCTGTGCCTGTGTTTGGATCTGCAGGGATCTCTGTGCCTGTGTTTGGATCTGCAGGGATCTCTATGCCTGTGTTTGGATCTGCTGGGATCTATGTGCCTGTGTTTGGATCTGCTGGGATCTCTGTGCCTGTGTTGGGATCTGCTGGGATCTCTGTGGCTGGCAGTTGTGTAGAGTCCTGCGAGGCTGAGGTGTGAGATCACATGAGGTCAGGCCTGTGGTAATTGAAGCACGTATGTGTGTGATCTCTGTGGCTGTGTTGGGATCTCTGGTGATCTCTGTGCCTGTGTTGGGATCTCTGTGGCTGTGTTGGGATCGCTGGTGATCTCTGTGCCATGCCTGTGGTAATTGAGGCATGTATGTGTGTGTTCTGACGACATCTGCTGTTTGCTGGATTTCTGTAATGCTCTGATAAGACCATTTTATCTTTCCTGCCAAGTGAATTGCAGCAGCTCAGAAGGTGGCGGCTGAACCCTGAGAGCGTCTGCTGAGCGGGGCTATTGGGCAGCATTTCACCCTCTGTGTTTGTGTTTTGCCCTCTTCAGTCTTGTAGTGTAAATGTCTCTGCAGGAAACTCGTCACTCATCACTGAGCTTCATTTATGTGTCATAATTCAGTCTAATGTGAGGAAGGTGGACTGGCTACCGCCTGGGACGGTTATCAGTCCTCACCCTGACAAGTGTACAAGCTGCTGCCAGGGGAGGGCAGCCCGGTCTCTCTGCATGGATTGAGCAGTTTTGCAGTTTTGGGGGGCAGAGAGGCGTTGGAGAAGTTTGGGACGAGCAGAGCAGCGTCTGAGCTGTCGGGGGGCAGAGCAGCGTCTGAGCTGTCGGGGGGCAGAGCAGTGTGAGAGCAGTCTGGGGAGGGCAGAGCAGCTTCTGAGCAGTCTGGGGGGGGGGGGGCAGAGCAGTGTTCGAGCAGTTTGGGGGGAACAGAGCAGCGTCTGAGCAGTCTGGGGAGGGCAGAGCAGTGTGAGAGCAGAATGGGGGAGCAGAGCAGTGTGTGAGCAGTTTGGGGGGGTCAGAGCAGCGTGTGAGCAGGTTGTGGGGGGGTCAGAGCAGCGTGTGAGCAGGTTGTGGGGGGGTCATAGCGGTGTTGGAGCAGTTTGGGATGAACAGAGCAGCGTGTGAGCATTCTGGGAGGAGCAGAGCAGCGTCTGAGCAGTCAGGGGGCAGCAGAGCAAATTGGGAGCAGTCTGGTGGGGGGAAGGCACAGCAGTGTATGAGCAGTCTGGGGGGCAGAGCAGCATGTGAGCGGTCTGGGGTGGGGGGGGGGAACAGAGCAGCGTCTGAGCAGTTTGGGGGGCAGAGCAGCATGTGAGAAGTTTGGGGGGGCAGAGCGATGTTGGAGCAGTTTGGAGGGGGCAGAGCAGCGTGTGAGCAGGTTGGAGGGGCAGAGCAGCGTGTGAGCAGGTTGGGGGGGTAGAGCAGAGTGTGAGCAGGTTGGGGGGGCAGAGTAGAGTGTGAGCAGGTTGGGGGGGCAGAGTAGAGTGTGAGCAGGTTGGGGGGGCAGAGTAGAGTGTGAGCAGGTTGGGGGGGCAGAGCAGCATGTGAGCAGGTTGGGGGGGGGGGGGGTAGAGCCGAGTGTGAGCAGGTTGGGGGGGCAGAGTAGAGTGTGAGCAGGTTGGGGGGGCAGAGTAGAGTGTGAGCAGGTTGGGGGGGCAGAGCAGTGTGGGAGCAGGTTGGGGGGGCAGAGCAGTGTGGGAGCAGGTTGGGGGGGCAGAGCAGTGTGTGAGCAGGTTGGAGGGGCAGAGCAGTGTGTGAGCAGGTTGGGGGGGGGGGGGGGCAGAGCAGTGTGTGAGCAGGTTGGGGGGGCAGAGCAGCGTGTGAGCAGGTTGGAGGGGCAGAGCAGTGTGTGAGCAGGTTGGGGGGGCAGAGCAGTGTGTGAGCAGGTTGGGAGCAGAGCAGCATGTGAGCAGGTTGGGGGGGGGGGACATAGCAGCGTGTTAATAATGATGTAGCCAGTATGGCCGTTGGCAGAGCAGGATATACGGAGGACAGGTTCCTGCCAACTCTCACACACAGAACATGATCGCAGGGATGCCATTATGCATGATTTAAAACTGGCACTGAAATTGCATTTGAACAGTGTAAATTACTTTTTTATTAACTTTAATATTCCCTCCAGTTTCTGTGTGTTTTTCATATCCACCCCCTCTCTCACTCCCTCGTCTCTCTCGCAATGATTGATTGAAATTGGGAATATTTCAAACTATTTTTGCAGCGTATGTAAGGAAAGGCCGCGGTTTGCTGAGTGTGCGGCGCGGGGAGCGTCCTGTCGTTACCAGGCGTTATAATCGCGCTCCCATCGCTGCGTCGCCATGTGTTATGTGCCATGTATAGAGATATACAGGGGAGGGCAGGACAGGAAAATCCTGAGCTGCTCAAAGCCTGACACCCGAAATCATCAGCTTACAGCGGGACCTGAACTCAGGACTTCCTCCCTGCTCTAATAGATAAGCAGCAGCATAATAACTTTTAAAGAAAAACATTTGTTACAGCTGATACAAATCCTGCAATAAATCTGCAGCATGTCTACTTCCTGCTTTCATGGAAGCAGGCATAGGGTTAACATCCTGTGTTTACCAGTTAGCTGTCTGCCACGGCAGTCAGCTGACACAGCGGAGAGATCAAATTCCACTTGTGATTAGTCCCAGATGATGGGGGATTAGACAGGCTAAACTCTCTAAATACACACAGGATGGATTTCTGTTATGTTTTCCTTCTGCCCTGTGAGTTCAGGTCCACTTTAATGGCAGACCACACTGACCCTGCTGCTAGTCTTTTATTTTAACCTTTAGTGGGCCTTGGCAAATATGGTGGCCATGCTAATCCTTTGCCTTCAGTGGTTTTGTGAGTCAAATACCTGGAACAAGCATGAAGCCAGTCAGCTGACCTGATGAGCATGCTGGTTCCGGGTCATGGAGATAGTCAGGCTGAGGGTACATGTAACCACGGAGTTAGTAATACTTAGCATTCCCCGAATGAAAGGTTTGCTGTACAGAGACTCGTGCCAGCGAGTCACATTATGACTTATAAAACCTGCGATATCCTTTATCCCGAGCCTAAAACTGCGGCCTAGTGAGAGAAAAACCAGAGAGTCACTAACATTTCCCCAATGACAGGTTTGCTTTACAGAGAATCGTGCCAGCGAGTCAGTAACCTTTCACAAGGCTTGCTGTACAGAGACTCGTGCCAGCGAGCCACATTATGACTTACGAAACCCGCGATATCCTTTGTCCCGAGCCTAATAAGCTGCGGCCCAACGATAGAAAAACACAGAAATGGGGAGATTGCTGTATTTTGCTTTCCCAGCGATTGCCAGTCACATCACCTTATTTATCCAGGGTGGAGCAGCCAGCATATAAGACATAAAAAGAGAGAAGGTGGAACTCGGACGGATCCCAAGAAATATCAGAACTATGACAAACTTTCCTTTGTTCTGATATAAAGTAAAACAAAGAGAAAACTTTCGCTGGGAACTCTGTCAGATCTCGCTAAACTTGAAAGAAAAGAGGGAAATCTTCTGCAAATAATTGTGCAACTGGCGTCTCTTCCCTTTGTTGTTAATGGCCTCTTATTTACCCAGATATCTGCCCTTATTATGCCACTAACTTGGCCGCAGTCACTAAAGAGGCCACACAGAGATGTCTCCGAACCGTAAGATTAAAAACGTTCAGCTGTGGGGCGAGGGGGGGGGGGCAGATTTGTTCGCTTTATCGGTTAATACAGAATAAGGGGTAAAGTATGGAGGAGGGGCCAGTGCTGTCCTTCAGTACTCTCTGTATTCCAGACAGTCATTGTTCTCTCCAGAAGACCCCCAACATGTCTGCTGGGATGAGTCTCTCACAAAGCCTGCATGAAAAGGGGCGCAAGAAAAAGGGTGCAGGCTTTGTTGATAAAAATATTGTTAATATCTACCGATATTTTTAATTTCTAAAGCGTAGATGGTGTATATTATCCTAATAATCTTGCCGAATGAAAACTGCGAACGATAATAAAGCAGTAGAAAATCGTAATGATATTTTACTACAGCTTAACCTAACCCTCCTCTCACACAGAACCCTCCACCAGGGCCGGGCCGAGGCATAGGCTGGAGAGGCTCCAGCCTCAGGGCGCAGTGTAGGAGGGGGCGCAGAATTCATTCAGCTGTCATTCCTAATTGTGTTTGAAGCAGAAATAAATAAGAAAGGGGTATACATAGCTGTGACTGCAAGCCAGATAACTAGATATTAAGTTGTTGGGGACGTTGTGGGCCCTGTGGCCCTCTTAGTCTAATAGCAATTAGTGTGTGACAGCTGGGGTGGGAGGGATGGAGGGGCGCACTTTGGTGTCTCAGCCTTGGGTGCTGGAGAACCTTGTCCCAGGTCTGCCCTCCACTACTGATGGCTACAACTTCTCCCAGGGTGGTGTCTAACCCTAAGACCCGCCCCTCTCTAGTGGTGCCTAACCCTAAGACCCGCCCCTCTCTGGTGGTGCCTAACCCTAAGAGCCTCCCTGGGGGTGCCTAACTCTAAGACCCCCCCCCCCCTTGGTGGTGCCTAACCCTAACCGTTGCCTATGGGGCCTGGAGTCCCACAGTGCACTTGGAGTAGAAGAGTGTATAGTTAAACAGCCCAGGCTAAGCATATCTAGGAGGGTGGAGCTACATACCCTATTCAGCTTTACTTACGATGAAAATCTGGGAGGGGAACGTTGGGCTTTAAGGACACTGCACTCAGAGTATAGTTTGTCTTTAATAACATTGTGAGTGTGCCCTTATCCTTTAAAGCTTAAAGTGTACCAGAGACAAACTATTATAAAAGATTTATACAAACCTGAGGCTTCCCCCAGCCCCCTCCACATCGATCGCTCCCATGACATCTTCCTCCACCTTCTTCTGGTCCTGGAAGAAGCCCCGTAAGCTTGGCAAGTCGAGGTCAGTCGGAACATGCACAATGCGACTGTGTGGGCCCCCATCTTGCTCCCGCAGATTGCTGAGGAGTGGGGCGTGCACCCAAGGATGCGCAGGGCAAACCGACTCGCCAAACTTACGGGGCTTTCACCGGGACCAGAAGAAGGTGGAGGAAGATGTCATGGGAGCGATCGGTGCGGAGGGAGCTGGAGGAAGCACCAGGTATGTATGAATCTTTTATACTAGTTCGTCTCTGGTTTACTTTAACTCTGGTTTTACTTTAATCAGCCAAAGGTCTGACTAAGGTAGATTACAGTCTTATTACAGTTTGGATCCCCACACAGAATTATCCTCATTTCCTTTCCAGACAGGAAGTGCTGTAAATCTCTCTAACAGGAGTGGGCGGCATTAGTACCTCTGCCGTGTATTCTTCCTTTAGCTCACTTCCTGTTCCGGTGACTTTCAGGGTTCCCGCTAGTGTCCATGATGTCACCAGCCCAGGAAATGAGGGGAACCTTCCCCAATGGAGACACGGACGGCAGAGTGACCATGATCTTGTTCCGTCTGCCCCTCGTGCTTAGCTAATAAATACGTTTGAGACAGAGCTGGCTGTTGGATATTTGAAGAGTTTGGTGGGGTTTGGTAAAACTGAAGAGTATTCCGCATCATTCAATCGTGTGCAGATAACTCCTATAGAGAGAAGGTGACGATCTCGTCTGCCCCGCCCTGCAGACCCCCGTTAGTAAATTGCATGTCCCCGGCCTTCCCGCCCATTCTCAGCTGTACCACGTTTTATTTCCCATAGAAGGTTTTAGTAAGTGTGCTTTGGGTCTCTAGCGAATGGACTAAATGGCTAAAAAATGTGCGGAGATTGTGAGATGAGAATGTAAATCTTCAGCAAAAAGGTAATTGGATGTAATAGTCGGCGCTGTTTGGTCTTTGTTAATTTTCGCTCATCTCTCTGCAACAAGGATCTCTATTGGAGTTTTATTGCCGTGCTGTTTGCACTAATAAAATAGTAAAATTTATTTCAAGGAAACTGAACGATGGTTTTACAATGCAAATTTGAAGATGTTGGACGTTACATTTATGCCTGTGCTTTTCTAGACCTTGAGCAGGATAAATGACTCGCCCTCCGTGGCGTTGGGGGGGGGGGGGGGGGGGGGCAGTCTCTGGACTCTAGAAATAATTCTTGAAAGTATTTTATAGGCTGTCTGGTGACACAGATCCCCCGGGCTTGTTTAGAGGTCTTTTCCTGCCACCGTGTCCCCTGTTCAGGTCCTCCTGGTGGAGAATAGAGGACGGAATCTGAAAGTCCGATATATGAAGAGTTTCTCCTCAAAATGCGGGTCTTTTTGGGGGGGGGGGGGGGGATATCTCTCTGTAGTTCAGCCACTTATTTTCTTTTATATGAAATTCCACATTGTTCTCAAAGAAATGTATTGGAGGAGGACATCTATGGATAAATCTATTCATAAAATAAATAACAGGATAAAACTGTAGCAGTGTTTATGTTGCAAGTATGACTAGTATAAAAATGTTATTTATGTGAACCTGTTCAGAACAGAATCTGCATTTTATGATTTTTAGTTTTTTTCTTTTCCGTAAAATGTGGAAAATCTGTGGAAGTTTTTCTGTAAAAGAGTTTTCTGCTAGGAAATCATTTTACATCTTCTGCTCAAAATATGTTTCTGAGTATTTTCTTGCTCGCTGGTGGTTTAAAGAGAAACCGTGACCAAGAATTCATCCCAATTAGTAGCTGATACCCCCTTTCCCATGATAAATCTATTCCTTTTCACAAATGGATCATCAGGGGGCGCTGTATGACTGATATTGTGGTGAAACCCCTCCCACAAGAAACTCTGAGGACCGTGGTACTCCTGGCAGTTTCCTGTCTGTGAACCTTGTTGCATTGTAGGAAATAGCTGTTTACAGCTGTTTCCAACTGTCAAAAAAGCAAGCAGCAGCTACATCACCTGCCAGCAGTAAAAATGTCACCATGTGATACATGTCAGAATGTTAATCAGGGAGAGGAAAGATTTTACAATGGGCAAACACTGACTAAATCATTTATACATAATTATTGTAAAAATGAAGCACTTTTTTAATTACATTATTTTCACTGGAGTTCCTCTTTAAATGGCATTTTATGATAAGGCGTGAAAATCACACCTAGGATAATACTCAGGAGAAACAAACAATTGCTTATGGGCCGTGTCAATACAATACCTTTTAAACCACCAGCAAACAAGAAAATATTCAAAAATAATTTGGGTACCACTTTCCCGCCTACTTCTTGGTACTTTTTCAGTTGCAGAATCCTAAAAAGTTATTTTAAAGAGAAGTTGAAAAATTATCTCCTAAGTGAAGACTCAGGAGAAAAAAGCCAATTGCGTTTGGGCCCACACCTCAAATAAAGCGAATGCAGTACAGGCAGGCGTTACTGGCGTTAGTTTGTGCATAGTTACTTTTCCCAGCAAATAGTTGTGAGGTTTGGTGGTGCCCATAGGCTGCAGAATGGTGTTGAGGCGTTGGTGGTGGAGGAAGAGTCTTCTGCACCCAAAGGGGAGATAAACAGCTTGTACAACATCTCAAGTACCCCTTGACGCAAATATAGCTTATAGGGGTAATCCATAATTGTTTATAAAGCTTTCAAACATTCCCCTATGTGTTGTATTAACAATATATACTTAAAGGGAAGGTCCAAGCAAAAAAAAAAAATGAGTTTCACTTTCCTGGGGCTTCTACCAGCCCCATGTAGCCATCCTGTGCCCTCGTAGTCACTCACTGCTGCTCCAGTCCCCCGCTGGCAGCTTTCTGACCTCAGAGGTCAGGGCCACATTGCATACATTTTTACGCATTCTAGCTAGTGCAGGAACAAAAATTTACACATTGCACCACTAACGTGTAAAAATGTATGTGTTAATGTTCCTGCACTAGCGGGAATGTGTAAAAATGTACGCAATTCGGCCCTGACCTCTGAGGTCAGAAAGCTGCCAGCGGGGGCCTGGAGCAGCAGTGAGTGACTACGAGGGCACAGGATGGCTGCATGGGGCTGGTAGAAGCAGAACTAGCTGGTGGCGGGGGACTGGAGCAGCAGTGAGTGACTAGGAGGGCACAGGATGGCTGCATGGGGCTGGTAGAAGCAGAACTAGCTGGTGGCGGGGGACTGGAGCAGCAGTGAGTGACTACGAGGGCACAGGATGGCTGCATGGGGCTGGTAGAAGCAGAACTAGCTGGTGGCGGGGGACTGGAGCAGCAGTGAGTGACTACGAGGGCACAGGATGGCTGCATGGGGCTGGTAGAAGCAGAACAAGCTGCCAGCGGGGGACTGGAGCAGCAGTGAGTGACTACGAGGGCACAGGATGGCTGCATGGGGCTGGTAGAAGCAGAACTAGCTGGCGGCGGGGGACTGGAGCAGTAGTGAGTGACTACGAGGGCACAGGATGGCTGCATGGGGCTGGTAGAAGCAGAACTAGCTGGTGGCGGGGGACTGGAGCAGTAGTGAGTGACTACGAGGGCACAGGATGGCTGCATGGGGCTGGTAGAAGCAGAACTAGCTGGCGGCGGGGGACTGGAGCAGCAATGAGTGACTACGAGGGCACAGGATGGCTGCAGGGGGCTGGTAGAAGCAGAACTAGCTGGCGGCGGGGGACTGGAGCAGTAGTGAGTGACTACGAGGGCACAGGATGGCTGCATGGGGCTGGTAGAAGCAGAACTAGCTGGTGGCGGGGGACTGGAGCAGCAGTGAGTGACTACGAGGGCACAGGATGGCTGCATGGGGCTGGTAGAAGCAGAACTAGGTGGCAGGGGGGGACTGGAGCAGCAGTGAGTGACTACGAGGGCACAGGATGGCTGCAGGGGGCTGGTAGAAGCAGAACTAGGTGGCAGGGGGGGACTGGAGCAGCAGTGAGTGACTACGAGGGCACAGGATGGCTGCAGGGGGCTGGTAGAAGCAGAACTAGCTGGTGGCGGGGGACTGGAGCAGCAGTGAGTGGCTGCGAGGGCACAGGATGGCTGCATGGGGCTGGTAGAAGCAGAACTAGCTGGTGGCGAGGGACTGGAGCAGCAGTGAGTGACTACGAGGGCACAGGATGGCTGCATGGGGCTGGTAGAAGCAGAACTAGCTGGTGGCGGGGGACTGGAGCAGCAGTGAGTGACTACGAGGGCACAGGATGGCTGCATGGGGCTGGTAGAAGCAGAACTAGCTGGTGGCGGGGACTAGAGCAGCAGTGAGTGACTACGAGGGCACAGGATGGCTGCATGGGGCTGGTAGAAGCAGAACTAGCTGGTGGCGGGGGACTGGAGCAGCAGTGAGTGACTACGAGGGCACAGGATGGCTGCATGGGGCTGGTAGAAGCAGAACTAGCTGGTGGCGGGGACTAGAGCAGCAGTGAGTGACTACGAGGGCACAGGATGGCTGCATGGGGCTGGTAGAAGCAGAACTAGCTGGTGGCGGGGGACTGGAGCAGCAGTGAGTGACTACGAGGGCACAGGATGGCTGCATGGGGCTGGTAGAAGCAGAACTAGGTGGCAGGGGGGGACTGGAGCAGCAGTGAGTGACTACGAGGGCACAGGATGGCTGCAGGGGGCTGGTAGAAGCAGAACTAGGTGGCAGGGGGGGACTGGAGCAGCAGTGAGTGACTACGAGGGCACAGGATGGCTGCAGGGGGCTGGTAGAAGCAGAACTAGCTGGTGGCGGGGGACTGGAGCAGCAGTGAGTGGCTGCGAGGGCACAGGACGGCTGCAGGGTGCTGGTAGAAGCAAAATTAGCTGGTGGCGGGGGACTGGAGCAGCAGTGAGTGACTACGAGGGCACAGGATGGCTGCAGGGGGCTGGTAGAAGCAGAACTAGCTGGTGGCGGGGGACTGGAGCAGCAGTGAGTGGCTGCGAGGGCACAGGATGGCTGCATGGGGCTGGTAGAAGCAGAACTAGCTGGTGGCGAGGGACTGGAGCAGCAGTGAGTGACTACGAGGGCACAGGATGGCTGCATGGGGCTGGTAGAAGCAGAACTAGCTGGTGGCGGGGGACTGGAGCAGCAGTGAGTGACTACGAGGGCACAGGATGGCTGCATGGGGCTGGTAGAAGCAGAACTAGCTGGTGGCGGGGGACTGGAGCAGTAGTGAGTGACTACGAGGGCACAGGGTGGCTGCATGGGGCTGGTAGAAGCAGAACTAGCTGGTGGCGAGGGACTGGAGCAGCAGTGAGTGACTACGAGGGCACAGGATGGCTGCATGGGGCTGGTAGAAGCAGAACTAGCTGCCGGCGGGGGACTGGAGCAGCAGTGAGTGACTACGAGGGCACAGGATGGCTGCATGGGGCTGGGAGAAACAGAACTAGCTGGCGGCGGGGGACTGGAGCAGCAGTGAGTGACTAGGAGGGCACAGGATGGCTGCAGGGGGCTGGTAGAAGCAGAACTAGCTGGTGGCGAGGGACTGGAGCAGTAGTGAGTGACTACGAGGGCACAGGATGGCTGCATGGGGCTGGTAGAAGCAGAACTAGCTGGTGGCGGGGGACTGGAGCAGCAGTGAGTGACTACGAGGGCACAGGATGGCTGCATGGGGCTGGTAGAAGCAGAACTAGCTGGTGGCGGGGGACTGGAGCAGTAGTGAGTGACTACGAGGGCACAGGGTGGCTGCATGGGGCTGGTAGAAGCAGAACTAGCTGGTGGCGAGGGACTGGAGCAGCAGTGAGTGACTACGAGGGCACAGGATGGCTGCATGGGGCTGGTAGAAGCAGAACTAGCTGCCGGCGGGGGACTGGAGCAGCAGTGAGTGACTACGAGGGCACAGGATGGCTGCATGGGGCTGGGAGAAACAGAACTAGCTGGCGGCGGGGGACTGGAGCAGCAGTGAGTGACTAGGAGGGCACAGGATGGCTGCAGGGGGCTGGTAGAAGCAGAACTAGCTGGTGGCGGGGGACTGGAGCAGTAGTGAGTGACTACGAGGGCACAGGGTGGCTGCATGGGGCTGGTAGAAGCAGAACTAGCTGGTGGCGAGGGACTGGAGCAGCAGTGAGTGACTACGAGGGCACAGGATGGCTGCAGGGGGCTGGTAGAAGCAGAACTAGCTGCCGGCGGGGGACTGGAGCAGCAGTGAGTGACTACGAGGGCACAGGATGGCTGCATGGGGCTGGTAGAAGCAGAACTAGCTGGCGGCGGGGGACTGGAGCAGCAGTGAGTGACTATGAGGGCACAGGATGGCTGCAGGGGGCTGGTAGAAGCAGAACTAGCTGGCGGCGGGGGACTGGAGCAGCAGTGAGTGACTACGAGGGCACAGGATGGCTGCATGGGGCTGGTAGAAGCCCCAGGAAAGTGAAACTCATTTTTTTTTTTGCTTGGACCTTCCCTTTAAAGAGGCACTATGGCAAAAAATTGTAAAATGTAAAATATATGTAAACATAGACAAATAGTACGTTTTTTCCAGAGTAAAATGAGCCATAAATGACTTTTCTCCTATGTTGCTGTCACTTACAGTAGGTAGTAGAAATCTGACAGATGCGACAGGTTTTGGACTAGTCCATCTCTTCATAGGGGATTCTCAGCAAGGCTTTTATTCTTTATAAAGATATTTCCTAAAAAGGATTTAAACAATGACACTGGCCAGCTTCCCTGCTCCCTACACAGTTTTTTGGCAATTGAATGGAGCAACTGCCATTCACTAAGTGCTTTTGAAAATAAATAAATCCCTGAGAATCCCCTATGAAGAGATGGACTAGTCCAAAACCTGTCGGTTCTGTCATATTTCTACTACCTACTGTAAGTGACAGCAACATAGGAGGAAAGTAATTTATGGCTCATTTTACTCTGGAAAAAAACGTACTTCTTATTTGTGTATGTTTGCACATATTTAAAATTTTACAATTTTTCGCCATAGTGCCCCTTTAACTAGATTTGTTTGTACGTATTTTTATTTTCTCAGTTTCATAACTTACTGTAATGGATGGAGTATGAAAAGTTCAGGTCCCCCTGTGCCGTGTTAAAGTGCCCCTTTGTGTGCTATCGAGGAACATAGAGAGGGATTAGGTGGTGAAATATGGCAGCCTCTATATCCCTCTCACTTCAAGTGTGCTTTAAGCGCATCCAGGCCTTAATGAGAGCGGCACACTGTGCTAATCAGGATATCTTCATCTGACTCCCAGGCCTCCTCGTGTGCCAGATATTTCCTCTCCATGAGCGGCAGATGTTTCTCATCACAAATACATAATTAATAAAAGCTCTCTATTCTGCTGTAGGGCGTGGCATCAGCAGGAAATGGGCGTGGCTTGTCAAAACCAAATATTATTTTGGGTGGAGATCAGGCCTATTTTTATCCAGGAATGTTGGTAAGCCTGCACAAATTAGATACTGATTTTATCCATTCCCCCGATAAAATGGAGTATAAACAGGGGGAAAAAAAAACGAAAAATTGTTTCCTGTTTAGTTTATGTTGCTTAACGTGTCAGTATAAAAATGATAAAATACAATTTTTTTCTCTCTTATACCCTCCCATGTAAAATAAATATCTCCCAGCATATATCAGTTGTGAAGGAAAGGTCAAGACTCTTGGTTTGTGTGTTGCTATCTGCATAATGAGATGGAAGGGGTCCTCCGATGATCTCCCTAATAGAACAGGAAGAGTTGTGCCTTTTTCCGGACCTGTTCTTGTTGTCGTACAGTCGCTCTTTGTGTTCCTATCACTCTCCGCTTTCAGATTGTCTTCTTATTAAAAGAGACAAGCCTCATATTCCCATCTACCTTGTGAACAGCTTATCATTACACTGCAAGAATGTGTTTTCCGTCTCGGAGTCCCGGAGGACTCCCAGTTACATCATTCAGAGGCAAAGATGCCTTGTAGACAACAAAAATAATGTATGAGGAGAAAATGAGTGAATTCTGTGCGGTGCTTAAAGATGATGGGCATTAGGTGCATCCCCCCTCTGATGCCATCAATTTTTGTTGGATACTTTTACTTGGAATGTTCTCAGCTCTATCGTAAAACCTTCATGGATGAGCTTGGTGGATTGAAACTTCTAAAGTGCCTTCACCGTTGCCTGCAGACTACGTAGCATAACTACGAGTGTAGGAGTGAACTGTTAGGTGGTGGGAGTAACAGTACTCGTCTCCTCACTGAGTAATAATAAGGGCTGGGGAGCACTACAGTACTTTTCGATTGCCAGTGGGCCATATCGTGATCACTTTGGGGGTTGCATTCAAAATTGTGCTACTTCGCGATTCAGAAATGTTGAGTGCTTTCTGTAATCACAAAGCTGTTCTGTAGTGGGCCTCAGGCCATAGCCTGAATAAAAAGCGTGAGGTATGAGGCAGTTCATAAAAGTGAGCCTGTTGAGGTTGGTGGTTGGAAGGTGACGCAATTGCTGAAATGCCGGTACCTAAAACTTGAGTTGCTCAGAAAAGTTTTACATCTAGCTATACTCCTAGCTCCGAATTGTCCCTATTTTGAAGGGACAGTCCCTCTTTGGGAGCCCTGCCCTCTGTCCCTCTTTCCTCCTCAGTTGTCCCTCTTTCAGGACTTTGTCCCTCTTTCTATGTAAATATATATATTTCTCTACTAAAAATGTGTTTGATTGACTTTATTCCCATCCTTTACATTGATATATTACTAATTTTAAAATATTAATATGAAGGAAAATGAACTAGGATAGAAAAGACCAGTGTGGTTTGAATTATAAAACATGTTTTTCTTATGAAATCTTTATGGTATACGTGACTAGGGGTGTGGTGGGGGCGTCATCAGGAGTGTGGCTTAAGTGTCCCTCTTTCTCATCTCAAAAAGTTGGGAGGTATGGCTATACTCTATGCAGTATTTTTAGTCAGGACTCCTGACTAAACACTGCAGGGCGGCCTCTTGAGCGCGTCCCAGTGGCTGCAGCTCTTGAGCGCTTTGAGTCCAACAGGAGAAAAAGGCTATATAAATGTTAGTATCAGGATTATTATTACACTACCACCATCATCTTGTGTCTGATGCCAGCATTATGCATAGCAGCTGGGCAAAATCCTATTTATTCTGTCTCCTTCTCTGCCTGTGATCTTGCCTTGTTATCTTCAGTTAGTGACACAGAAAAGCTGTCTTCTGAGTTCTGTTTGCAGAGAGGAAGCGAGTCCCGTCCTTTAGGAACAGGATCAATAAAGATTGTGAGAAGAAGTGGTCACTTTTAATGTCTACCCTGAGTATCTGCCATCTTACTTGCTAAGTTTGGTTCTAGTCTGGTGGAAGGTTTGCTGTCACTAGAAGTGATGACGATCTTGTACGGCGGTGATGCTCTCCATACTGCTCCTTGCCTGTAAGATGTAGCTTGAAGCTCAGGTATTGATATGGTGGATTCTCCTGATCTCCTTCAGTCTCAGGTCTCTGAGAACCCTTTTGCCGTGTCGGTGTTTCCAAGTGGTGGGATCAGCCCATGGACTGTCCGTGTGACTGGCCGAAGCCCTTGTTACTCCCTCACACCTCTTGCAATCCTTCGTAGATTGGAACTTTCGAGATGACAGAGTCAGAAGGTTTCTAGCTGAGAGTCCTCACTGTTGACCTAAATATCCTAATGTGTTTGTACCATTCTGGAAAGATCTATAGGAAGTCATGGATGGAGAGAGTACTGCATTCCATAGTGAACTCTTCTGTCCATATATTATAGACCGTAATGGCGATATTCTTATATTACTCACAGCACCCAAACAGAATTCTTCCAGTCGGGCCTCAGTATTGTCTGGTCTGATCGGCTGTTACTTCATATTCCTTCATTTGCCTTAGAGACCGGCGTTGTTCTGCCAGACTAGCAATCGTATTTGTAGATGAACAATCACATTTGAACCAATATTGCCTGCCGTTCATTATTCTCATTCTATCTCAGGCCTACTGAGAGCTTTGGGACCATACTTTATGTGGCTTTTATTGCTGCCAAATATGCCGCTCTTAGATCTATAACCCTCCCTTCAAGTAAGTACTGAATCTCTGATACCCTCAATATTCCCTCGTGGTTATCCTATAGCGGATCGGTCCTTCATGGCTTGCCTGGAGAGATCCAGTCTTTCCATTACTGCTAATGCTTCTGTCTTTTAGGACCCTTCAGGTCCTGACCTTTAGTTGTCATCATCATCCTCTGTCTTCCTTGTGATGTGAGTGTTGTGAGGCAGGAGCTGGCAGTGAGGGGAGCGGTTGTGTTTCTGTCTTTTGGGTACAGACATAAGATCTTTATTGTCTTGGCTCCCAGAATACGCAGAGGAAAGCCCTGCTGAGAGAAGATGGGAGGCCGTCATTGCTGATCTCACAATCGTTATGCTGATCCGTTGCCATTAAAATTTTATATTTTTTTGATTCATTTGATAGTACATTTTAAATTAATTAGTAGTGCACACAGTTTAGTACATCACACTTTTGTACTTTTTGCAAAGATGGGGTTGGAAGTACCTGGCTGGCTGGATCCTGTAACTTAGCTGACAGAAGAGTGGGAGTGGGCAGATCCCCTGACTCCACCCACCTCTCCATTTCCACTGAGAGATTAACTCTTTATAGCCAGCACTACAGCCACAGTTGCTCCCTGCTCTGTTACATTTTTAACCCTTTTTATACCCTCCCCAATGTTTATGCAAAATTATGCTTTGCCTGCACGGAGAAACTATTTTTCGCTGCACTGTTATTTAGACAATTTATGAAGACACAGGCTGTGAGAAATGTTACATTATTTTCTACACACTGAGCAAGATTATTGAAATAATGCTTAGCTGCTGTGCTGGCCACAAAGAGTATTTTTTCAGTAGAAGGAGGAGAAGGGCGGGGGTCAGGTAATCTGTGCCCCTCCCTCAGCATTTCATGAGGGTAGCGATAAGGGGAGGAGCTTAGACATCAGCGTGGAATAGGAAATGAAGCTGCAGGACTCCAGGGACTTCTATCATATTTAATTACGTGTAATAAAACAAATGACACGGCACAGGTAATTGGATTCCAACATGGCCACATTAAAGGAGGGATTGTGGGCTAGAGCCCCGATATCTGCAGAATAATCCTCTGCCCTCTCCGCTCTCCTCCAGCTCAGCCTCGCTGCGTTTCTGATGTCATTTGTGGAAACGCCCAGTGAAATTACAACGTGGTGTTTGGTTAATAAACAATAAAACGCCCGCAGAATCTGTCCCCAAAAAAGGAGAATAGCAGAAAAGAAATGCCTTATTTCAGGACAGGTGAGCAAACAGTGACAGAACACCAAGTACTCAGCCAAGGGAAAGCAATGCAAATGAGGTTTATAGGGCAAAATCGTGTTTCTACACGTAGGCAGTCATAAATCTACACGCAACACGTTACACAGCATGCTGCACGGCTGTCAGGGGTACACAGCACACTGCACTGCTGTCAGGGGTACACAGCACGCTGCACGGCTGTCAGGGGTACACAGCACGCTGCACGGCTGTCAGGGGTACACAGCACGCTGCACAGCTGTCAGGGGTACACAGCACACTGCACGGCTGTCAGGGGTACACAGCACGCTGCACGGCTGTCAGGGGTACACAGCACGCTGCACGGCTGTCAGGGGTACACAGCACGCTGTACGGCAGTCAGGGGTACACAGCGCTCTGCACAGCTGTCAGGGGTACACAGCACGCTGCACGGCTGTCAGGGGTACACATCACACTGCAGGGCTGTCAGGGGTACACAGCACGCTGTACGGCTGTCAGGGGTACACAGCACGCTGCACGGCTGTCAGGGGTACACAGCACGCTGTACGGCTGTCAGGGGTACACAGCACGCTGCAAGTCTGTCAGGGGTACACATCACGCTGCACGGCTGTCAGGGGTACACATCACGCTGCACGGCTGTCAGGGGTACACATCACGCTGCACGGCTGTCAGGGGTACACATCACGCTGCACGGCTGTCAGGGGTACACAGCACGCTGCACGGCTGTCAGGGGTACACAGCACGCTGCACGGCTGTCAGGAGTACACAGCGCGCTGCACGGCTGTCAGGGGTACACAGCACGCTGCACGGCTGTCAGGGGTACACAGCACGCTGCACGGCTGTCAGGGGTACACAGCACGCTGCACGGCTGTCAGGGGTACACAGCACGCTGCACGGCTGTCAGGGGTACACAGCACGCTGTACGGCTGTCAGGGGTACACAGCACGCTGTACGGCTGTCAGGGGTACACAGCACGCTGCACGGCTGTCAGGGGTACACAGCACGCTGCACGGCTGTCAGGGGTACACAGCACGCTGCACGGCTGTCAGGGGTACACAGCACGCTGCACGGCTGTCAGGGGTTTACTAGTGTCCAGATCTAGGACAATGCTTGAAGGGACTGTGTATTAGGTATGGGGGGGGGGCTGCCATTTCAAAATATATTCAAAAATCTTCTAGTCCTTTATCATCACCATATTATTGCTTTATATTGTGCCAGTATCTTACGTGGCGCTGTACAACAGAATTAAAGGTCTAAAAATACAACATGTACATTACAACAGTTAATGGTGACAGACAAGAGTGGATAACAGCTGATGTAGTGAACAAAGTAACTAACTACATCCATTACACAGCCTTGTGAGACAAAAGGGAAGAGAGCCGTGGCCAATCAGCCTTACAGTCTAATGCTGGGGATACACGGTACGTTTCTGTACCGTGTATCGACCAACTGATCCGGCCAGTTGATAATATTCAGCTGGCCCAATCAAGCCGCTCGACCCCCGCCCGCTCGATCCCCGCCGACGGACAATGGCAGGGAATCGAGTGGTGATAAGGATCGCCGGCGCGGACGAGTGGGGCCCCGCGGGGACGTGGCTGGGTCGATCTGGCCCGTGTATTCCCACCTTTAAGGTTAAGGGATAGGACAGTAGGTAAAGAGAAACTTTGTGTGAGGTGGTAGAAATGGTGGTCAGTTCCTGAAGGGTCCTAGGTAGGAGAGTATGCTTGCCTGAAGAGGGGAGTTTTTAGGTTGTGCCTAAATAGGGTATGGGTGGGTGAGTTGCGGATGTGTTGATTGAGGGAGAGTGATCTAGAGGGAAGAGGATCGAGAGAAGTCTTGTAAGTGGGAGTGAGCAGAGGTGACCGGAGAGGAAAACAGGAGAACATTGTTAGTAGAGCGGAGATTGCCTGTAGGATGGTATCTGGAAATGAATGTATATATCAGCTAAGTATTGAAGCCTGTTTTTATTTTTGATTGAGCTTCTTGACTAGGTCAAGTCAGATAATCCAGGGAAATTTCTAAACAGGAGCTCCTGCGTCAGTCCCCCTCCTGCAGCGTGGAATTCTACGGTTCCCTGGGAAATGGAAAGCTTGAGAAGTCCTCTGAACTAGCTCTTCTCTACGTCCCCCTCCGCCATCTCCCACCCTCCGAGGATCCTTGTCTGCCACGTTCTGCACCAACAAATCTGTCCACCTGTGAAGTGACTTCACCATAAAACTCCTCACTCCTCTCTGATGGGCTTCCCTCCTTCTTCAAAGACTTTATCCACTTTATCCGGTAGACCTTCCTACTTACTTGCGCACCATTTTGGCAGTTATATAGACTTAGAAACTGCCATTCAAGAAATGCTTTTGAAAACAAAGAAAACCCCAGAGAATCCCCCATGAGGAGATGGACCAGTCCAAAACCTATCGGTTCCGTCAGATTTTAACTGCTTACTTTTTTCGCCGGAGTGGCCCTTTAATAATAATGATAATAGTAGATGGTATGTAAGATTCGCTGTTTTGGCTGCTGTCACAGGTAAACGTCACACGCGATGTTCTCGTTTGTAGTGGACGTTATTGTAGAGGGTGTAACACAAGGTGTAACAGACAGACCTGTATATTGTACTCACAACACCCGGATAATGAGCTGCCAGCGAGAAGGCCGCCCCCCGTCCTCGTTATTATAAAGTCACTGTAGTAGGGAGAGGTCACACCGGAGGGGGAGGGGATTCCTCAGCTTTTCTCCCAGCACATTTGGGGTTAAAGAGCCAAATCTGAAAGGCTATTAAATTATAAAACATCTCATAAAAGAGAAGGACCCATATAGGTGTCAGGACTAAATGAATCACTGCCTTGCCATTGCTTGTGTGCGTTAATCAATTCCACTCTCTGCTCCCCCAACGTGTTTTTATGTAGGAAACAGTTATTTCCATACAAGTTACTGACGGGAGGGCGTCAACCAGGGCGACTCTGCCGGTTACTGCGTCCACTGGGCCCTGCTGACTACTCACTGTTCTAATGGAGGGATAGATAGATAGATAGATGGACCTCTCCTCTCCCTCCTGGCTCCCCTAGTGCTGGCCTCTGCTGATGATGCGATCATTTATTTAGGGGGAGCGGAGGACGACTCAGGAGCAGCAGAGGAGATACAAGGGCAATACAGGGAGTCCCTGACATCCTGGTGGGTCGGCAGTTAGGATTGGGGGGTGTTCGGAAGTTGGGGACTTCCTGTATTTAGAATATAAGACACAGTGACACTTTCTCCCCATTTTGTGGGGAGAAAAAGTGTCTAATGCCTACACATGATGCAATTTTCTGACAGATGTACTGAAATCGGAACGGACATGTTGGAAATAGTCGATCTGAGAGTAAATCTGTCCGAAAATTGCATGGTGTGTACCGAGCCTGAAGGCCTGTACACACTGGCTGTGTTGCGCTGTGTTTATTAATCGCAAGGCCTTTTGAAAAATCATGGAAATGGTGATGACCTGTACACAGCGGTGCGATGTGTTTTCAGAAAAAGTGCTGCGATTTAAAAAATGCATGAAAAAACCCATTGCATCCAATTTTTTTCATTGCGTTTCTTTAGGTAAACAATAAGTAAACCAGGAAAAGATGGTCTGAGCAGAATTGCTATCGCGTTGCAAACGCACAAAAATTTCAAGTAGAATTTGAATTTTGATGAAAAAGGCTTGGCGATTTTCAGTGTGTACAGACCCTTATATGCTCAAAAATACGACATATAGCATCCAAGATAACGGGATTTACTGCAACATTTACACAAACAACGCCAACTGCTGTTACCTTTATATAAAAACACTTCCATTTATTTGAATTGAACGTTGCAAGATCCCATTTAAACGCTTTCGTAGAAATCTGCTGAGCTTTCCCCGGCAGTAGATAAGGTGTGATTGTGTTAGCAGTGTATAGCGTGTGTATATGCCATGTATGTGTATGCCATGTGTGTATATCCCATGTGTGTGTATATGCCATGTATGTGTATGCCATGTATGTGTATGCCATGTATGTGTATGCCATGTATGTGTATGCCATGTGTGTATATCCCATGTGTGTGTATATGCCATGTATGTGTATGCCATGTGTGTATATTCCATGTGTGTGTATATGCCATGTGTGTGTATATGCTATGTGTGTATATCCCATGTTTGTGTATATGCCGTGTGTGTGTATATGCCGTGTGTGTGTATATGCCGTGTGTGTGTATATGCCATATGTGTGTGTATATGCCATATGTGTGTGTATATGCCATGTGTGTGTATATGCCATGTGTGTGTATATGCCGTGTGTGTGTATATGCCGTGTGTGTGTGTGTATGCCATATGTGTGTGTATATGCCATATGTGTGTGTATATAGCATGTGTGTGTATATGCCATGTGTGTGTATAGGCCGTGTGTGTGTATAGGCCGTGTGTGTATAGGCCGTGTGTGTATATGCCATATGTGTGTGTATATGCCATATGTGTGTGTATATGCCATATGTGTGTGTATATGCCATGTGTGTGTGTGTGTGTGTGTATATGCCATATGTGTGTGTATATGCCATATGTGTGTGTATATGCCATATGTGTGTGTATATGCCATATGTGTGTGTATATAGCATGTGTGTGTGTATGCCATGTGTGTGTATATGCCATGTGTGTGTATATGCCGTGTGTGTATATGCCATGTGTGTGTATATGCCATGTGTGTGTATATGCCGTGTGTGTATATGCCATGTGTGTGTATATGCCATATGTGTGTGTATATGCCATATGTGTGTGTATATGCCATATGTGTGTGTATATGCCATATGTGTGTGTATATGCCATGTGTGTATATGCCATGTGTGTGTTTATGCCGTGTGTGTGTGTGTGTGTGTGTGTATGCCGTATGTGTGTGTGTGTATGCCGTGTGTGTGTGTATATGCCATGTGTGTGTGTGTGTGTGTGTGTGTGTGTGTGTGTGTATGCCGTATGTGTGTGTATGCCGTATGTGTGTATGCCGTATGTGTGTATGCCGTGTGTGTATATGCCATGTGTGTGTATATGCCATGTGTGTGTATATGCCGTGTGTGTATGCCGTGTGTGTATATGCCATGTGTGTGTGTATGCCGTGTGTGTATATGCAATGTGTGTGTGTGTATGCCATGTGTGTGTATATGCGGTGTGTGTATATGCGGTGTGTGTATATGCCATGTGTGTGTATATGCCATGTGTGTGTATATGCCATGTATGTGTATGCCATATGTGTGTGTATATGCCGTGTGTGTATATGCCATGTGTGTGTATATGCCATGTGTGTATATGCCATGTGTGTATATGCCATGTGTGTGTATATGCCATGTGTGTGTATATGCCATGTGTGTGTGTGTATATGCCATGTGTGTGTATATGCCATGTGTGTGTATATGCCATGTGTGTGTATATGCCATGTGTGTGTATATGCCATGTGTGTGTATATGCCATGTGTGTGTATATGCCATGTGTGTGTATATGCCATATGTGTGTGTTTATGCCGTGTGTGTATATGCCATGTGTGTGTATAGGCCATGTGTGTGTGTATAGGCCATGTGTGTGTATATGCCATGTGTGTGTGTATATGCCATGCGTGTGTATATGCCATATGTGTGTGTGTGTATATGCCATGTGTGTGTATATGCCATGTGTGTGTATATCCCATGTGTGTGTATATCCCATGTGTGTGTATATCCCATGTGTGTGTATATCCCATGTGTGTGTATATGCCATGTGTGTGTATATGCCATGTGTGTATATGCCATGTGTGTGTATATGCCATGTGTGTATATCCCATGTGTGTGTATATGCCATATGTGTGTGTGTATATGCCATATGTGTGTGTGTATGCCATGTGTGTGTATATGCCATGCGTTGGTATATGCCATGCGTGTGTATATGCCATGTGTGTGTGTATATAGCATGTGTGTGTATATGCCATGTGTGTGTGTATATATGCCGTGTGTGTGTATGCCATGTGTGTGTGTATATATGCCGTGTGTGTGTATGCCATGTGTGTTATATATGTTGTGTGTGTGTGTGTGTATATGCCATGCGTGGGTATATATCATGCGTTGGTATATGCCATGCGTTGGTATATGCCATGCGTGTGTATATGCCATGTGTGTGTGTATATAGCATGTGTGTGTGTGTGTGTGTGTGTGTATGTGTGTGTATGCCATGCATGTGTATATGTGGTGTATAGCGTGTGTATATCCCATGTGTGTGTATATAACATGTGTGTGTATATAGCATGTGTGTGTATATAGCATGTATGTGTATATCCTGTGTGTGTGTGTATATGCCATGTGTGTGATATGCTGCGTATAGCGTGTGTATATATACCGTGTGTGTGATATGCAGCGTATAGCGTGTGTATATATACCATGTATGTGTATATCCTGTGTGTGTGTGTATATACCATGTGTGTGATATGCGGTGTATAGCGTGTGTATATATACCATGTGTGTGATATTCAGCGTATAGCGTATATATATATATATATATATATATATATATATATATATATATATATATATATATATATATATATATATATATATATATATATATATATATATATATATATATATATATACCATATGTGTGTATATCCCGTGTGTGTGTGAGTGTGTATATACCATGTGTGTAATATGCGGCTGGCGTGATCTTCCTGTGCTCTCATCACCGCTGGCCGCTGCTCTTCCCTGCAGCCAATAATAAAATATGGCTCAGGGTTTCATTATGGGATATATTGATTACCTTTTGGGACAGATGAATTATGGAGAACATTAAATTTAAAAAAAATGGAAATATTTTAATGAGACTGAGAGGTCGATTGTAGAAATGGCTGACACACTCGCCTTCCCGGCACGCCTGGTGCTTTTACGCCGGCGCGGGTCAAGGAATGCTGAGCCAGGAGCGGTCATGGCTGGAGAGAGAGGGAACGGCCATGCTTAGGATTGGAATTAATTCAGCAGATCCTACGTTTTCCCCAAGGCTTTATGAATATGGTGATCAAAGGAGAACCTCTCAGATACTTTCCTGTGGAGGCAAAATCCCTGTCACATGACCTGAACTGGGAAGAGCCGAGCTCACAGGCTGTCACATGACCTGAACAAAAAGGAGCTGAGCTCACAGGCTGTCACATGACTTGAACTGGGAAGAGCAGAGCTCATTGGCTGTCACATGACCTGAACTGGGAAGAGCTGAGCTCACTGGCTGTCACATGACCTGAACTGGGAAGAGCTGAGCTCACTGGCTGTCACATGACCTAAACTGGGAAGAGCTGAGCTTACTGGCTGTCACATGACCTGAACTGAGAGGAGCTGAGCTCATTGGCTGTCACATGATCTGAACTAAGAGGAGCTGAGCTCATAGGTTGTCACATGACCTGAACTGGGAAGAGCCGAGTTCAGAGGATAGCTGTGCTTTCAGAGTAGCCCCAGCTCGCGCAGTATAGTGCGGTCGCTGCCCTGCAGAACCCACGGTGGGGAGGTTCCACTTAGGGGGGGGGGGGGGGGGCCTGGGGTAATTGTAGGAGTAATTGTGCTTTACTTTGTAAATGCAGTTATCCTTTATATTACAACTGTATATTTGTGACTTGGAAAATCCATCCCCAACCCTGGCATGTTGCAGTGCTAATCAGCTGTATGGGCAAGGAGGAAGGAAGGGGCAGGATGGTGGGGGAAGGAAGGTGGCATCAGGGTGTTGGGGGCCAGATAGTGGGGTCAAGAAGGTGGCATCAGGGTGTTAGAGGCAGTATGGTGGTGGCAGGAGGGTTGGAGTCAAATTGTGGGGGCACAATGCTGGGGGAAAGATGGTAGGGGTCAGGATTTAGGGAGTGTGATGTTGGGTCTGGACTGTGGTGGCAGGATGGTGGGGGCAGGTTTGTAAGGGCAGGATGGTGGGGGGCGGGTAGTCAGGGCAGGATGGTGGGGTAGGGATAGTGGAGGCTGAGGGCAAGATGTTGGGGGCAGGGTGGTGGGAGCAGGTGGGATACATCAAACTTCTTTTCATGAAGGTCCTATATGGGGTACATAGAGGGTGAAGACAGAGGGGTGTTCCTCTGATCGGCTCCATTCATGTGATACAGATTCAGCTCTCAGGATCTGACAGCAGAAGACAGAACTCTTGTACAGTGCTTTCTGGACAATACTTGTAGTGCATGGTGAGGACTTTGTGCCTTCTGTGGATGGAGAAGATGCTCTTGGGGGGATGGAGGGTTGGAGGGTTTACCAGGGCTTCCCCCTCAGGAGATGAGCAGCACCAGCAGCGCCTCCCCCTTCTCATGCACCCCTCTTGGTGGAGCAGTTATGGTAGAGTGCCTCTGCTGGTGGAGGTTGGGTATTGCAGGCGGTACTCCGATGTGTATGGTTTGCTTTGTATGCGCTGTGTTGCGTCTCCCCCCGGTTGCGCTGGAAATGGCCTCCTGAATGCACAGATAAGACACAAAGGCTGAAACTGATCCATTAATCAGGAGATGTAAACAATGCGGCTGCTCAAGTGATGACTCTGTCTGCCCTTCCCGACTTAATATTGTGTTGGATCATAACCGGGCAGAAGACGCTAAACAGATGTGTGGAAGCGAGCGGAGCGTGGATGAGCCGTGGCGTTTCCAGGCCGCTGCTTTATTGGGAGTTTTTTTTCTTGTTTTGTCAGTCGGATCATAAAGTCTTCTGCTGGAGGAATTCCTGTTTTCTCAGAAAAGGACGCTCGGCTGGTATAGCTCTGTTTACCGGTCAAAGTCCAAGAGCAAAAATCCAGTATTGGCACAGAGTGTGTACCACCCATTGTATGACCCATAACCAGATACATAACGCACCACCTGTTGCCATTACTCAGCCGCCTGCTGGCGTTCTGTCCCATTATCAGATCTGAGGAGGCCAAGCCTTTTCACGGTATTCCCAAGTGTTCCCGAGAGCCAGGAGAACTGAGGACAAGTCTCACCACCGCAGGCGTACAGAGCTACAGGCATGTGGCGCATAATGTGACACGTGGTCCTGACACCCTTCTGGAAACACAGATGAAACTCCTTGGGTACAGGGTGAGGGTATTCCATATTTTTATGTTTGTGGTGGATGGAAAACAAGGATAAAATCATCTCTATAGGCTTCAGGGATGTGGAACTCCAGTCCTCAAGGTCCGATGTCCTCACACAGCTCAAATTAATTGGTGAGAATCGGTCAGGAAAGGGGTGCCTCATCAATTAGAACATGTTTCTCCATTTCTCAGTCCATCCTGAACATTGGCGTGGATGTGGCCTTCAAGGACTGGAGTCCAAACCTGTGCTCTTGGGACGAAAGGAAGCCTCCAACAAGCGTAGTGATGGAGGGTTTGCATGCTTATCAGGGGGCCCCGGAAACAAAGAGCAGAAGCAAAGCTTATTTCCATGGCACTAACAAAAATCTGGAGATACTAAAACCACCAGTGAGCTTGGAGACAAAATCTGAATCTTGTGTGAATAAAATGTTCTCGATAATATAGTTGACATTACCTGTGGCAGCCCGCCTGCTCCTGAGCGTGGCAGCCCCCCTGTTCCTGAGGCCTGGCAGCCTACCTGCTCCTGAGGTGTGGGAGCCCACCTGCTGCTGAGCCTCGCCTGCTCCTGAGGCATGGCAGCCCACCTGCTCCTGAGGCTCACCTGCTCCGAGGGTGTGGCAGCCTGTCTGCCTCTGGGGCCTGCCTGCTCCTGAGGCGTGGTAGCCCACCTTCTCCTGAGGCCCGCTTGCGCCTGAGGCGTGGCAGCCCGCCTGCTCCTGAGGCCCGCTAGCGCCTGAGGCGTGGTAGCCCACCTGCTCCTGAGGCCCGCCTGCTCCTGGGGCCAGCCTGCTCCTGAGGCCCACCTGCTCCTGAGGCGTGGCGGCCCCCCTGTTTCGGAGGTATGGCAGCCCGCCTGCTCCTGAGGCGTGGCCTACCCCCTGCTTCTGAGGTGTGTTTCTAGTTGGACCTGGGTTGCTACATTTTCCCTGGAAGTAATCTTTCACACAGCGAGCTCTGAGGATACGGAGGCTGTGGACAGTTCCTGGTAATAAT